>NC_038250.2:17082954-17097015 GCF_000004515.6 Glycine max
TCACTGGCAATGAGGTGTAGTAAGCAAATGCTCACCTCCCCCTCTAAAATTTAATTGGATTGGGCTTCTACCAATTCAATTAAATTTATTTCCAACCACACACATCAAATATCCACTTAGTGCATGTGAAATTACAAAACTACCCCTAATACAGAAACTAGTCTAGGTGCCCTAAAATACAAGGGCTGCAAAATCCTATATTTCTAGGGTACCCTACCTACATTATGGAGCCCTAAATACAAGGCCCAAAATTAATGAAACCTTAATCTGATATGTACCAAGATAAGTGGGCTCATACTTAGCCCATGGGCCCGAAATCTACCCTAAGGCTCATGAGAACCCTAGGGCCTTCTCTTGCATTTTTGGCTCAATCTTCTTGGAGTCTTCTATCCAATGCCCTTGGGGGGTAGGATTGCATCATTGTGGATGTGGAAAACTTGTTGTGCACCATCGCCCGACCGCCACCTAGTACCACATGTGATGGGTACCCCATAATCCTACAAGTTTGAGATGAGGAAGTGTTGAAGGGTGAAACTTCCTGCTTTTATTGTTGACCACAGAGTGGTACCTGGAGATATGTCGCGGGGGTCAGGAGACCTTGGGGACGTCAGGTGGGGTGCTATTGCCCAAAACCAAGCTTGACCAATCCCGACCCAACCCGGGCATAGTCGGTCAGTGAGAACCTGTGATGTACCTAAGCAGGTGAGCTCCTGGAAGTCAACAGATAAAAGGAACAAAGACCACAAAGCAAGGAGGCTTGTGGTGGCTGGCCAGCTGTGAACTTTGATTGATATGTGGGTTATGGCCTCTGGTAATCGATTACCAAGGGTGGGTAATCGATTACAAGGCTTAAAAATGAAGACAGGAGGCTAAGATGGTCTCTGGTAATCGATTACCAAGGGGTGTAATCGATTACCAGGCTTGAAAAACGAAGTCAGGAAACTAAGGGAGCCTCTGGTAATCGATTACCAGCCTGTGTAATCGATTACACAGAGGGATGGGTCACTGGTAATCGATTACCAGGTATGTGTAATCGATTACACAGTGCATTTTTGCATATTTCATGTCCTGAGGCTGTGTAATTCAAGTTTAGCCTCTGGTAATCGATTACCAAGGCTGTGTAATCGATTACCAGAGATGAAAAGCCTTAAGATACTCCTTTTAATGTCATGTAGTGGTTATGAGATGCATTGTGCGGCGGCATAGTTAGATTCTTGTGAAAGAGTCTACCCCTTTCTTTCCTTTCTTGTAGATCGTGATGGCGGCGCAGCTAATCCGTGAACGAGTAGAGATGGAGTGCCTAGAGGGAGCTTGGGAGACCCTCGAAGGCAACACGAGGTGCCGATTTCGGGGCACCATTCGATTCACGGCTACTTCTTTGGTGCATCCAGATGAACCTGCACGGACGCTTCAGCGCACGGTGGAGTGGATAGCTCCTTGGATTAGTTTTGTATATTTTTGAGGGTGGGTGTATCTAGGACTGACTGTTAGGTTTACTCTTTTGTTTTTGTATGGGTAGACCTGATGTATAGGAATTTGATTATTGTATACTTGTGGCTGAAGCCACCACTATGGACACCTTTGCTCTGGATGACACTATATATTTTGTAAAACTCCCATATTTTGGACAGCTTTAAATGATGAATGCCTTTATGATCAATCTTGTTATTTGAAAAGAAAGCATTAGCAACTTTATTTGTAAAAGAGTTTATCGACCGTATTTTATTCTTTTATTTTCACGTGACGACCTAAAGTAATGGCTGGTACATTCTTCCTTTTGAAAAAGCAAAATAGTTTAGAGATTATGAGCGGTAAGAAAGAAATGACTCTGAATAGAGTTGTGAACTGGCCATTCAGGACTCTATAGTGAGGATTTTCCTTCTAAACCTAGTTATGGTGAAAAGAGAAAGAAATGAAAAAGAAAAAGAAGAAAAAAAAATTTACCATGGTTTTTGTTATCTAAATTATTACTATTAAACCAGTCATTAATTTAGGGACGCCACATGTTCTCTATTGATCTCTTGATGTATAAATATGAACACAAGCTGGTTATTTATAGAGCAAACAGTTATAACCGTCTGTAGTTGATTAAATCTACTAAGTAATCGATTAATTCAATAGAGTAATCAATTAGATTATCTAAGTAATCGATTAAAGTGTTCATCCCAACATCTGGAAATAACTCAAGAATAATGTAATCGATTAGATGCTCTAGGTAATCGATTAAAAAGTTCTTGTTCACCTTTGAACAACTAAACGAGAGAGAAGTAATCGATTAACCCACTTGGTAATCGATTAAAGCAGAGAATTTTGAATAAATCAGTCATTGTCTCAAACAATAGTGAAATTGATTATGAGACTACTGTAATTGATTAAACCAATATGAGACTCAACTCTTCAAGCTTCAGACAACTTGTTGTAATCGATTACGACAACTCTGTAATCGATTAAAACAAAGAGTTTTTGCCTCTGAAGAAAATTTTCTAACTTTGAAACTTTTCTTCACGCAAACCATGATGATGCATGATGCAATACAAATATCAAATGTACTAAGATGCAACAACCAATACAAATGCCATTCAAAGGAGTTGGGCATGTAAAGGCCAAAGCTTCTTCAAGCTTTTCCTTGAGCTTCAAGCTTTAGCCTTTTGGTTGTTCACCATATTTCTCATGTTGCTCCCCCTATCTCTAACATCCCTCCTTCGTCTGGACCGAACATAAACATGTTGCTGCTCAGTGACACTCCTGACTAATATTAGGCAGTGCTCGGTCAGAGTGTATGATTCAGTTCCAGCAGTGACCATCCTCATGTTGATCATGTGTTCCAAAATTTTTGCTATCCTTTGCCAAGCATCCTACAACATTGACAACAAAGTAAAAAATAATTATTGGAATCTTGACACAAAAAATGACTAATAGTGAATTGAAATAATATTATACCACTGTATGTCGAGGCATGTCTACATCAGCAGTTGCAGGTGCAGGTAGTTCTAGCATAACTGCTGTGTGGACGGGCTGCTGAGGAGGATTTGGTACAATAAATGTATCATCATGCACCACAGGTGGATGTCTAGGAGGCTCCCTTGGTTGTTTCAAACTCATGAATGGGTGAGATATCCTATAGAACCACTCCATGTAGTTTGCTGCACATTGTCTAGGAGCACTACAAATCTGTGCAATCGGTGCAAGGTATTCTAAAAACTGAAGCCATCTATCGTCAATCTCTTCTACTGATAAGGATGGAGTAGCAGGGTGTGGAGGAATGGTCTGCAGATAATCAAACTGTCGCACTACCCTCTCTTGTTGGTATCTGACAATACATGAACCCCATCTGATATGTCCAGAAATTAATGAGATGAGCTCAAATTGTCTAAATGAATGGTGGTCACCATAAGGAATCCAACACACAACATCTAACGTCAATCTATCCAGGCGCTTATGATACGTCAACATTGGTAATGTCTTCCGAAACTTCCATTGACAATCACATGGTTTCCTCTCATGGTAATCCTCATCAACAACAATGGAAGCAATTATAGGAAAATGCTCATAGATCCAACATTGCACATATTTAAAAAAACAAATAAATTTTGTAATTAATAGTAAATATAAATTATAAAATTAATAACTAGAGCTAAAATAACTTATAATTACCTGTAATAGAGTGATATATCCTACAAAATTTTTTGTCGTATGGTTTGACGCATCATTCAAATTGTCATACATATGGACCAGTGCAGCCGCTCCCCATGAATAGCTTCCAGATTGACTGAGGTCGTGAAATACGTCCAAGAATACCACACTGATGTGTGTAGCACTCTTGTTAGCAAAGAGTGTGCAACCTACTAGATGCAATAAATATGCTCAAGCTTCTATGGTCCACTGTCTTGTGTCACATTTGCTACGATAAATGTCTCATAGCCAAGCTAGGCGAACATATGCCCCTCTGCATTGAAATGTCTCATCTTTTGCTTCTTCTGTACTCACTTCAAGCAACTCAAATAAAAACTCCACAACTTGGTCTACATCAAGAGCATTGAAGGTATGGAAGGCACCTGTAATGGGCAGATGTAACAACAACGCCACATCATCGAGGGTTATAGTCACCTCTCCTACTGATAGATGAAAACTACTAGTTTCCTTGTGCCACCTCTCAGCAAAAGCAGATAAGATTCCCTTCTCACCAGTGTCTAACGAACTTGTAATTAGAGAACTTAACCCTGTAGCAGCCACTATGCCTTCAATCTCAGGTGTAGGCCTTCCAAATTTCTCTACCTTCCTCCCATGAGAGGCCAACTTCAACTCAGTACATTTCTGAAAAAAAAAATAAAATTAATTAGTTTAGGTTAAATGATAAATAGTTATTCAAATGTTATATAATTGAACAAATAACTACCTCTCCTCCTCAAACTCTAGCTACCACATGATAAACATGATCCGTCAGCACTGATGTATCTTGGGGCTTGCCTGGAAAACCCTTTGTATCATCACCTACATCATCTGTAACTGGCTCCTAAGGTTCCTCATGAACCTCTTCAGCAGCATGATTGACATGGTCAACATCCTTAGCAACAATTGTAGCTTCTAGTTGTCTATGTGTAGATATTGTTGGCCTTCGATGCTGAAGGACTTCTTCCGCATCACCACTAACTTGCCTCCCTAAGGCTCTTCCTAAAACTTTGCCTAAAGTCCGACACAATCCTCTGGTTCTAACCATAATCTACAAATTTAAACAGTAACAACAATTAATGTCATTGTTCAAATAATAGTTGACTTTCATATATCTGGTACAAATTTTTATTATTTTTTATATAACTATTTTAATACTTTTATATATTCATAAATCAATATAGAAATTCTTTTTTTTTTAAATTTTTATACTTCACATCACTAATTCTAGTAAACTAAAATATATGATCAAAATCTAAGTACAATTTTCTTTTTTATTTCTAATAAATGACTACTTCCTTATTTTACAAATAAATATTTTAATACTTTTAAATATTTATAAATAAATCAAGAAATTCATTTATTTTTATACTACCAAACACTATTTATATAAATATTTAATATTATTAGTGTAATAATATTTATACGAGTATATCAATAAAAAATATTTATCTTATACAATATTACCTTGTTTAACTAAATTCTACACTATATAGTTATAAAAAATTGGAATTTTTTATATTTAACAATCTTATGAATAAATATTTTAAATATAAAAATTAATTAAATTAGTTTTTTTAAAATAATTAAGTAACAATAAAATTTATACATTGATTTTTAAATTAACAAAATTGGTAAATAAATTATTTATTAAATTAATTAATTATTAAAAACAACTTAAATAAACAAATAAATTTTTAAAATAAAAAAAATAGATATTTATAAAATAATAAAATAACAAAAAAATTAAAATTTTATTTTTAAATAAAAAATTAAATCAAATAATAATTTATTATATAATAAAAAAACAGTTATATGGATTGTCAATCCGTATAATCCATACGGATTTGACAATCCATAAGGATGCTACAAATTGGTCAATCCATAAGGATATTACAGATTTTTATTTTTTTGTATTAACACAAAAAAAATAAATTCAGACAAGAGGATTCACGGCACGACAACGATGATAGCAGGAGACGGGAATTGGCGGCACGTCGCAAAGGGAGGGACAAGAAAGATTGAAACAACAGACACAAAATGGGTGTAGCGAGGAGGTGACTTGTTTTAAAATTTTAAGTGATGGACAATTTCGTCACTTCACATAACTTGTTGGGTGCACAAAATCTTCTTACGGACAGGAAAAATAAACCAAAGAAAATACGATTAAGATTGATTTTGATCTAAAACTTTTAAGACTTTTCTCCCTCATGTTTAGTACCATGAAAATAAAATAATGAGGGAGAAAAGTTTTAAAACTTTAATGAAATGAAAAAAAAAACAAATTTATGTTTCTTGAGATTAACTTCCGTACTTCTTTTTTCTTTTCATCTTTTCTTCAACTAAGCAAAAGAAAAT
The DNA here is from genome assembly GCF_000004515.6 of Glycine max. Taxonomy (NCBI): domain Eukaryota; kingdom Viridiplantae; phylum Streptophyta; class Magnoliopsida; order Fabales; family Fabaceae; genus Glycine; species Glycine max. The sequence continues at coordinate 17,088,982 of NC_038250.2, forward strand.
ACATTTGTTATCAATAATTATAATTTTTTTAGTTTTTTTTCTTTCCATCTAAACATATCATAAATGTGGACAACATAAAATAATCCGATGATAGAGTGGGTGTTGAACTTTAATTTGTCTATGCATGTTGCAGCTTCCTTCGTAACAACTAAAGAAGAACAAGTTCGTGTCAATTGCATCCTTCAATTTTCTTTTCTTTTATCAACGAAAGAAATAATATTATTAAAGCGCTATAAATTTCAACCTAAAATCTTGATACATGATATCAATTTAAAGATATCTTATTTTAAAATAGATTGAAATTTAAGATTATTTTAATTTTAATAAACCAACATTTAGATTTCTTTTTGAAAATTTTAGTTTTGAAATCAAATTAATTAACAAAGATGATTTGTCTCTTTCTCAACTTTTAAGAAAATTATTTAATTTTTTTCTATTTGGTATAATAAAATATTCACTCACTACTACAATTTTTAGATTTAACATCGCACGGTTAACATCGGTTATTCACAAAACCGATGTTAACAAAAGCGCGGTGGCATTTTTGTAAATAATTAGACATAGTTAACATCGGTTTCGGAAAAACCGATGTTAAGTACTATATATTAACATCGGTTATTTAAATAATCGATGTTACTATGGAGTAGTTAACATCGGTTTTGGAAAAACCGATGTTGGTGTGTCGTTGTTAACATCGGTTTGGTAAAAACCGATGTTATGGAGTTGATTTTAACATCGGTTTTCTTAAAACCGATGTTACCTAGTTGTTTTTAACATCGATTATTTTTAAAAAACCGATGTTGTTGTCATTATATATTAAAAATCTGATTCTGCAGAACCCGCGCGCTTGAACCCTATCGTTCTTCTTCTTTCTCCTTCTGCCCTAAGTTCGTCTTTGTCGCAAACTGGCCTGCACTTCTGTGACTGCAACCACATTGTGGAGTTCATGTGTGTGAAGTTCGTCTCTGCCACTTATCGATTGAGGTACGTCCTTTTGTTTTAACATTAGGCGTTCCTCGTTTTAACATTTGCTCGCTTTCACAGGTCGAAGAAATCTAGGAAAGGAAAGAGTTCCGGAAAGGGTGGGAATCGATTTTGGAAGTGCATTGTGGTTCGCCTTAAGACTCCAAGGGCGTTCTTCTTATTTCTCCTTCTGCCCTAAGTTCGTCTTTGTCACAAACTGGGCTGCGCTTCCGTGACTGCAACCACATTGTGGAGTTGGTCTTTATGGAGTTCGTGTCTGCCACATATCGATTGAGGTACGTACTTACGTTTTAACATTAGGCGTTCCTCGTTTTAACATTTTCTCACTTTCGCAGGTCGAAGAAAACTACGAAAGGAAAGGGGGGGAAGCGATTTTGGAAGTCCACTGTGGTTGGCTTTAAGCCTCCCAGGGAAGCCATCGAAGGTATGTCTCTGTTGTCAAGTTATGTCTAAATATGAAAAAAATATAATGCTTGAAATGGAGTATGGGTGTGAGATGCTAAAGTATATTGATTGCTTGCTCTTGTACTATTTGCATTGTGGGGATATAGTGCTGGATTTGTTATGGGAAATTCTTTGATAAACCTAAAACTCTATATGTCATCTTAAAACCTAAAACCTAATGTTGTGATTCTGCTGTGAGGATATGATAAATAGCCTGGGGTACCTTTCTGCTAGTGATTCCTGTTGATTAATCCACTTGTGTTTCCAGAATCTAATTTTCTCTCCATCTCCCACCTTCCACCTCATGTTATTTTGAATAACCATTCCCTATTGTGATTGATTAAAAGCGTGTTTTAGATCCCTCCACTAAACAGATTGCTTTGCTGAGTTTCCTGTTTCTTCAAGGTTCCTCCATCCACCATATTTCGATTTCAGAACTCTGGTCCACAGTTCACCATTTTCTTGCATTAATTGCCACTTCCATTTTCTAAGTAGTGCGAGGTTGAATGTTTCAATATCCTTGATGCCCAAGCCAGCCTTTTCTTTTGGTAAGCATACCGATTTCCATTAAATCCATGCAATCCTTTTGTGAATTGCCTTCCTTCATAAAAAACTTCGTTGCAGCTTTAAAAATTGCCTTTTGAATTTCTTCGTCCATGAAAGGTGCCAGAAGCTCGTTATTATGTTGTAGATTAACAGTTTGAAACCTGATTCCATCAATCTTGGGTCACTGACCAATTGGTTCTTGGAAACTATGGAAGAAAAAGGATTTCACCTCTTCCTTCACCTTGTGTGGGTCGTCAGTCCATGAACCATCAATGAATACACCCCTGATAGAATTTCTATTTCGGTTAGCATTCATCAATAGGTGGAAAAAACCTGTGTTACAATCGCCTTCTTTTAACCATCTTCATCTGGATTTCTGCCTAAGTAAGGATTGATGGGCTTGGGCAGCAACCCAAAGAGAATCATGTAACTGCTTCCTCTCCAATTTTTCTTGCTCTGTTAACTGTCTATGCATTGAGTTCTCCTCCAGTTTATTTAAATCTGATTCCAGCTTTGTGACCTTTTTGAATGTATGTCAACAAACTTCTTCTTCCTCTATCATGAAGAATTCTTCTTCTTCTTCCACTCAGAGGAAGTGTGCTAGGCTGGTCAAAGAGCAAAGGGCTCGTTTCTACATCATGAGGCACTGTGTCATTATGCTCATATGCTGGCATGAGTACAATGATTCATGAAACACAACAAAAAAGATCTACCAAGTTCAAAAAAAGTATTTTTTTTCTTAAGTCCCTCTTTGTTCACTTTGTATGAGATCCTTCCTGTTGGGCATGAGGTTTTTCTTGGAGTCAACAAGTGTACATAGAAAATTTTCTTCTTCTTGAGAGATGAGATCCCTTTGCTGTCTACTTATGAGGAATAGCTGATAGTACTTCTGCTGCAGGGAGTATTGTTCCCCTAGCCAATTATCAGTCCAGAACTTGATATTTTCCCCACACCCAACCTTCCAAGACAAGTTATCTTTAAAAATACTGCAGTCTAGCTGATGGTACAAGTTTCTAATGTCTCTCCACCAATGGGAATAACCCCTTTTGTCTCTAGCATTTTGAAGATCTGACCAACCACCATATTTAGAGGTTATAACCCTAGCCCATAGCTGTTGCTGATCAGATGCAAAAGCCCATAACCATCTTCCCATCAAAGCTGAGTTGAATTTGGAGATATCTTTTATCCCCAGCCCCCTATCAGCCTTAGGCAAACAAAGATCAGTCCATTTCACCCAAGGAATTTTTTTTTGATCAAAATCTCCACCCCACAGAAAATTCCTTTGAAGGGATATCAGCTTTTTGACAACCTTTTGAGGTATCTTAAAGAATGAGAGGAGGTAAATTGGGAGGGCATTGAGGACATAATTTATTAGAGTAACCTTCCCAGCCATGGATATATTTTTCTGAGCCCATTTGGCTAATTTTGACTTGAATTTAGTGATGGTAGGCTCCCACACCAGCTGGCTAGAGGGATTAGCCCCAATAGGTATGCCTAAGTAAAGGAAAGGACATTCCAGCTGCCGACAGTTCAGGTTATTAGTTGCTTGCCTGGCCCAATTAACACCATCACCAATAACCCCAATTTGGCTTTTGGCAAAATTAATCTTTAAACCAGAAGCTAATTCAAATCCTCTTAAGATGGCCTTAATAGCATGAATGTTGTCCCACACAGCCTCTCCAACAAAAACAGTATCATCAGCATACTGTAAGATGTTGATAGGCTCCCTATTCTTACCAACCAAGAAGCTTCTAAAGAGGTTTTTGTGGACTGCTTGTCTCATCATACCAGTAATGCCTTCTTCTACAATATTGAAAAGCAAGGGAGCTAGGGGATCCCCTTGTCTCAAACCCCTTGTAGGTGTAAATTCCTTAGAGGGGCTACCATTAATCAAAACACAAATAGAAGCTGAATGGAGGCATGCTGATATCCAAGACCTCCATTTTGGGCAGAACCCCAATCTAAACAGCATATAGTCCAGGAAAGACCAAGACACTGAATCGTAGGCCTTTTCAAAATCCACCATGAAGATCATCACTGGTTTCTTGCTTCTCCTTGCTTCCTCAACCACCTTATTGAGAATCACAATACCATGGAGGATATGTCTACCTTTAATGAAGGCTGACTGCCTTTCATCAATTAGCCCATCCATAACAGACCTCAATCTATTAGACAGCAACTTGGCAATAACTTTATACATACAGCCTATCAAGGATATAGGCCTATAATCATTGAATGACTGAGGATGGTTCAGTTTAGGAATCAATGCCACAAAGGAAGCATTACTTCCTCTAGGAAAGCTGCCATGGGCATAGAACTCATCTACAAACCTTCTAAACTCTGGTCTCATGATATCCCAATTTTTTTTGATAAACTTGAAGTTAAGGCCATCTGGCCCAGGGCATTTGTCACCTCCACAATTCCACACAGCTTCTTTGAGCTCAAGGTCAGAGAAGGGGGCAGTCATCTGCTCTCTTTGCCTTTGAGAAATAGCTTTAAAAGGAACCCTATCCAAAAAAGGCCTAGAATAATCCTGTTCAGAAAACCTGGTCTGGAAATAATTAACAGCTGCATTCTTGACTGTATTGGGTTGCTGGACCCACACCCCATCAATAGAGATACCTGGAATAGCATTGAAAGCTCTCCTAAAATTTATAATTCTGTGGAAATACCCAGAATTGCAGTCCCCCTCCTTCAGCCAAGATATCCTAGATTTTTGTCTCAAAAGGGATTCCATTGCATTTGATACATTCCATAACTCCTGCTGAAGGGAGTTTCTGATTTTGAGCTCTTGATCAGTCAAAATACGATTAGAAGCTAAGTCCTCCACCTCATTTAATTTCTTCCGAATGCTAGATATCCTGTTAACATCAATGTTCCCCTCTCCCTTACTCCACTGTAGTTCTGAATGCTGGATGTCCAGTAGAATTGGCTTGCAATTCTAGTTGTACTTCTTTTTATCCCAGCATGCCCCCTATGGGAGAGTTATGAAATTCTTTCAGCAACATTTGAATCAATTCTTTTTCCTCAGGAATTACTACCCGATTCTTCCAATACAACAAATTACCCTTGATTGTGTAATTTGTCTGTGATTCTGGTTGTTGTTTACACAACTGTATCAGTTCCTACAATGCAACATTCTTTATAGTGGCTTGTTCAATCTTCTGCAGTATCCTAGCTTGAGGTTCAGACCAAGACAACATCATCATTCATGACAAAGAATCAGCAGCTAGATTCTCCTTTCTGGCCTTGTATTCAATCACACAATCATATCCCAAAAACCTGTGTAACCACTGCTGTTGTTCAGGTGTCTGTAGGGGTTGTTCCATCAATGATCTCAAGCTTTTTTTTATCAGTTTTGATAATAAATTTGTGTCCCAGCAAGTAGTGTCTGAACTTAGCTATAGCTTCAACAATTGCTAACATCTCTCTAAATTAGTCAGATTTCTTTTGCACTCTAGGTGCAAGTTTCTTGGAAAAAAATGCTATTGGATGGCCATTTTGATGTAATACTGCTCCAATACCAGTGTCGGAAGCATTAGTTTCCAGAATGAAGGGCAGCTGGAAATTAGGAAGAGCTAACACTGGAGCTGAAGTCATGACTTTCTGCAATTGAACAAATGTTGTCTCTGCCTCTGGTGTCCACTTGAATGCTTCTTTTTTAAGTAAATCTGGTAATGGTGCAGCAAGCTTTGCATATCCTTTGATAAACCTTAGATAGTAACCAGTGAGGCCTAAGAAACCTCTTAGCTGCTTGATATTGAGTGGTGTAGGCCACTCTAGAACTGCCTGCACCTTAGTAGCATCCATAGCAACTCCTTCACCTGAAACTATATGTCCCAAGTACTCTATCTCCAATACACCAAAAGAGCATTTAGACAACTTAGCAAACAAAACATTTTCTTTCAATACTTTGAATACAACCTCTAGATGGCATAAGTGTTCATGCCATGTGGAACTATATACCAATATATCATCAAAAAACACTAACACATATTTCCTTAAAGCATGTTGGAAAATATGGTTCATCAAACACTGAAAAGAAGTCGAAGCATTGGTTAAACCAAATGGCATTATTGGGCAAAATTTTGACTATGATAGGCAAAATTGCCTTATTGGCCAGAATTTGTTTATTGTTGCAGTGAAATTTTCTTTTTCTGTTGGTTTAAGTTGATTATGGATGTTGTATTTTAATTGAAATGTAGATAATAGGCTTTAAAAGGGTTTAAATACACTGTGGATAATTTCTGTATGCTTTTTTTAGGCTTATCATTTACCACTGCTAATTGGCATTGCTGTGGAAGCTCTTTGATTATAGCAACTCCAGGTATGTTTGTACGGTCTACTATCTTTATATGTATTATGATAGACTACTGTTTTGACATTTGTCGTAGCATTTTTATACACATATACTGCTGTATTTGTTTGGTAGATAAATTGTTTGGTAGACTATCTTTATATGTATCATGATTTCTCTTGGTTGGAATTATTGTCTGATGCTGTTATCTGTGTGATATCTGGTACTGCTGTTAGTGTGTTGCTATCATCTGCATGGTTTTTTTTATCGGCAAAAATATATAAATATTTCATTATGTAAATAGTGATGAAGTACCAGAGGTACTTTGTACATAGATAGGATCCCATACATATGGTTCCTTAGAAAAAACTAATACAGTTTAATTAGGAACCATATTATGGCTAATACATCTGCTAAAGCCTCAATAAAAATCTACCCTCTAGTGATACAAAAAGCCTTGTTCGTGTAGCATTCGATCTGCTATGATGCATGAAGTGGTCTTTCGGTTCTTTTAGGAAAGCACCCACTGATTTGACCCATGAGACTGTCTCCCACCACAAGGGAAGTACCTTGCTGCAGTTGAAGAAAAGGTGCGCAGCATCTTCATCCAAATTGTTGTAGAATGGGCACAATGGATCAGCTATCTCCACTTGTCTTCCTCTTAAATTCATGTTCGTTGGTAAACGGTCTTTGATGAGCCTCCATGTAAATACCTTTGCCTTAGGTGGTATTTTAAGTCTCCACAGAAGCGAGAAAGTCCCATCCTCTGATTCCCCCCTTATTTCCCCCAGCAGAAACTTATATGCAGTTCTGGTCGAATAGATTCCACTCGAGTTTTGCTTCCAAACCCATCAGTCTGCTCCTTGTTGCTGTACTGCTAGCCCTACTGTTTCCTCTAGGAATTCAGCAGCCATTGTAGCTTCATTATCAAATAAGTTTCCCCTCAATTTAAAGTTCAATTCCCATCGTTCCTCCTTATGACTTCCCAAGAGGATGATAGGTTGCTGTTATTGGTTAGAGATTTGATACAGCGTAGGGAAAATAATGTCGTATTGGAGAAAATAATGTTGTTCCTATGCTTCCAAATCGAGTAAGTAAGAGCAAACCACCACCACTGCCATCTTTTTCCCTGGAACCCTGCAGAAGCACCACAAATATGCTGAATAAACTGCAAGTGACAATATTAGAAACACTATTAATAATTATAGCAATCATTGTTACTGCACAATATTTTGGTCTACTTTGATGATATTATTTTTACAGGGAACTCTCCTATTTTAATTCAACAATTGAAATCAGTCTTGGCCCTAAAACAGCTTGACCATCTTCATTACTTTTTAGTCATTGAAGTAAAGCATCTTTTTGATGGTTCTCTACTTGTGCCTTAGAGCCAATATATTTACAATCTTCTTGCTAAATCCAATACGACTAATTCTAACGGCATCTCATGTCCTATTTGTTTTTTTGAACGACCAAAGATAATATTATATATATGATAATAATAGTACCAGAGGTACTACAAGGAAGATATGATACAATATCTCCTAAAAGACAAGAACATAAACAACAAATGAAAGGCCAACAAAATGAACAGTGCCCAACCCTACAAATCGCAGACTAGGAAAAAGACAAATACATATTTGAAGACCATTGGTGGAAAGGAACATTGAAGTCCTTTTCCCACCCCCGCAGCCATGACCAAGTGAGAAAGATCGAGTTATCCACCAATTTGGAAATGACGAAAGGCTGATTATTAAAAATCA
>NC_038250.2:18139168-18141855 GCF_000004515.6 Glycine max
TGCCATTCGGGTTTTTCCCAATAGGGATAAACCCCTCCCCCATTGGAACTAAAGGGGCCCTTTAATAAAATTTTCTTTCAAGAAAAGGAAAAATTGGGTGGGGGCCCTTTTCTTTTCTTGAAGTTTTTTAACATTTTTTCAAGAAATCCGGCTTTGTATCCCACTTGTTGGGCCCTGGGGCCTTCGGTTTTTTTAAGAAGGGGGGGGTGAATTAAGATACCAGGAACTTTCCCCCAATTAAAATCTTGCTCTCTCTCTTTAGATTAACAATGCATCCTTAACATGAATTCCTCAAAAAGATAATTCAGAATAAACTTCTTTAAAGGCAAAAGATATATAGCAATAAATAAAAGAAGTTTAAGGGAAGAGAGAAATGCAAACTTGATTTATACTGGTTCGGTCACTTCTTGTGCCTACGTCCAGTACTCAAGCAACCCACTTGAGATTTTCCACTCTCTTTGTAAAATCCTTTTACAAAGTCTGAATCACACAGGGACAACCCTTCCCTTGTGTTCAGGAATCCTTTACAACAAGAGACCCTCGGTCTCTTAACCCCTTTTCAGAAGTAAAAGAAAAGAAGAAGAAATCTCTCTTGGAAGAGACAGATTGTACAATGAAGATCAATCATAATTCCTTATTTGAATATGCAAGCGTTTGACCAAGGAATCTTTGAGAGGATAAGATATTTCAATTTAGAAAAACTCTCTTAATCTTTTGAGAGGATAAAACTTTTTGGGCAATCAAAAACTCTCTCTATATTCGTGTTTCCAAGTCACATATAAATAGACCTTTGATGGCCATTCATAAAAACATTTGAATAGATGTGACCCTTGAAAGTTATTTTCTGAAAATCTCCTCTGGTAATCGATTACAATAGTTGTGTAATCGATTACAGGCTTTAATATTTGAATTAAAACGTTTATTAACTGCTGGTAATCGATTACCAATATGGTGTAATCGATTACACAGTCTAAAATTTGAATTCAAATATTTAGTAGCTGTTGTAAAGCATTTTTGGCCACTGGTAATCGATTACATCCTCTGGTAATCGATTACCAGAGAGTAAATCTCTTGAAAGACACTTTTTAACATGCATTACTTGGCCAAACCTTTTGCTATTTCAATTAGGAATTTCCTTCCTAATGTACTAGTGATCATCTTGATGTTGTGGCTTGTATTCTTGAATCATTTGCATCATTTGCTTTTCTTCATCATGATCATCATCAAAACACCAAAGACATTTGCATCTACAACTTCCACTTCAAATTATTGGAGATGCAGTTTCTATGGTGCGGTTGGAAAACATTTTTCAAATCCTTCCACCAAGGAGAATAGTCTGCCTTGTTTCTGCCACAGCAAAGAGTATTCCACCCTCCATATTTGGACATTAATATTCTGGCCCAAAGCTGATCCTGATTATTTGCCAAGTCGCAGCCCCATTTACCAAGCAAGGCTTCATTAAACTTAGCCAAGTCTTTAATCCCAAGACCCCCTCTGTTCTTGGGAAGGCAAATAGTATCCCAATTTACCCAAGCAATCTTAGCCACTTCAGAATCTCCTCCCCAAAGAAAATTTCTCTGGATTGAGGCTAGCTTGTGCACTACTTTTTTAGGGACTCTAAAGAAGGACAGCATGTAAATGGGAAGAGCTGTTAAAACAGAATTAATGACAGTTATCCTTCCTCCCATGGATAGGCTTTTCTGCTTCCATTTGCTAAGTTTGAACTCAAACTATCATTCCTGCAAGGATTTCTTTAAATCCACCTCAGCTTGAGATAGAATTCCAGTACTGCTACCAGCTTCCAAGTCATTCAGCTCCTTCTTTAAATTCTGAATTTTAGAAACATTGATAACACCATTTTGCAAGCTCCACTGTCTGATGCATCCCTTAATGAACTTCAGTTTCAGCTTTAAAGCATATCCACCCCAACCACTAGGATGATAGTTGCCCCATCTATGAGACACCATTTTATGAAAATCTTTGTCCTTCAACCACCAGTCCATTACTTTGAAAGGTCTAGGCCCCCAATCCACTGTTGTAGACCTCAAGAGGATGGGGCAATGGTCAGAGAAATCTCTATCAAGCACAAATTGGGTAGAATCTGGCCATAGGGATAGCCATTCATCAAATAGAAAATGGGCACTGTACCTCATTTAATTATCACAACCTGCCGCCTTCTAAGATTCATCCTAGTTGGAAGTCTGTCCCTAATTAGCCTCCAAGCAAAAACCAGTGATTTACTTGGTATTTTGAGCTTCCAAATGTCCACAAAGTCCAAATTCTGATTAGCTCCCATATGTGCTTCCCATATCAAGTCATATCCGCTTTTTGTTGAGTAGTATCCAGTTTGATCATGCTTCCAGCTGCACCTATCCTCCGTATTTGGCTGAATCTACTGCTGTGATAGTTCTCCGAGGAAATTATCTGCCATTTGAATTTCACTATCAAAAAGAGCCCTCCTCCAAGATAGCTTCCACTCCCATCCGCCGTTGGTGTTATTCCCCATATTCATAATGATTTGTTTCTGTTGATCAGAAATTCGGTATAGCAGCAGCAGCATCCTGTATGCACAAGTGTCTGTTGTGTCTTGGGGCAGGTCTCAACACACACATAGAAACACATCCACACACAGAAACACACCCACACACAGAAACACACACACACACACACACAGAAACACACACACA